>NC_073398.1:35445619-35465619 GCF_028641065.1 Leucoraja erinaceus | reverse complement strand
TTGAAATGAGCTCTCTTTAGAAAGAGATTTGAAATTCCAACTAATAGAGGCATTTAGAAGAAGGCAGTGGAGTCAGTGGAGGGTCCTCTGGTAAACGGTGGCTGCCTGTCCAGAGAGAATGAGTGGTGAATATTTCAATACTGGAGTCAGGAAAATGTGATCACTTTCCTGGTCAGAGTTACAGTCACTTTAGATCAGTTGAGTTTATTGTCACGTGTACCGAGGTACAGTGAAAAGCTTTTGCTGTGTGCTAACCAGTCAGCAGAAAGACAATACATGTTTACAATCGAGCCGTCCACAGTGTACTTTAACGTTTAAGAAAGAACTGCAGATGCTGGAAAAATTGAAGGCGGACAGAAATGCTGGAGAAGCTCAGCGGAACCTGGAGGTCACGGTTTTCAGGCTCCTGTACCTTCTTCCCGATGGTAGCAGCAAGATGAGAGAGTGGCCAGGGTGGTGTGGGTCTCTGATGATGCTGGCTGCCTTTATAACCATATAACCATATAACAATTACAGCACGGAAACAGGCCATCTCGGCCCTACAAGTCCGTGCCGAACACATTTTTTTTCCCCTTAGTCCCACCTGCCTGCACTCATACCATAACCCTCCATTCCCTTCTCATCCATATGCCTATCCAATTTATTTTTAAATGATACCAACGAACCTGCCTCCACCACTTCCACTGGAAGCTCATTCCACACCACTACCACTCTCTGAGTAAAGAAGTTCCCCCTCATATTATCCCTAAACTTCTGTCCCTTAATTCTGAAGTCATGTCCTCTTGTTTATGAGGCAGTGACTCCCGTAGATCCCTTCGATGGTGGGGAGGTCAAGAGATCAAGATTCAAGAGAGTTTATTGTCATGTGTCCCAGATAGGACAATGAAATTCTTGCTTTGCTTCAGCACAACAGAACATAGTAGGCATGAATACAGAACAGATCAGTGTGTCCATATACCAGTGTATAAATATACACACATGAATAAATAAACAGATAATGTGCAAATAAACAGATAATGAGCTATTAATGTTCAGAGTTTTGTCCGAGCCAGGTTTAATAGCCTGATGGCTGTGGGGAAGTAGCTATTCCTGAACCTGGTCGTTGCAGTCTTCAGGCTCCTGTACCTTCTACCTGAAGGTAGCAGGGAGATGAGTGTGTGGCCAGGATGGTGTGGGTCCTTGATGATACTGCCAGCCTTTTTGAGGCAGCGACTGCGATAGATCCCCTCGATGGAAGGGAGGTCAGAGCCGATGATGGACTGGGCAGTGTTTACTACTTTTTGGAGTCTTTTCTGCTCCAGGGCGCTCAAATTGCCGAACCAAGCCACGATGCAACCGGTCAGCATGCTCTCTACTGTGCACCTGTACAAGTTAGAGAGATTCCTCCTTGACAAACCGACTCTCCGTAATCTTCTCAGGAAGTAGAGGCGCTGATGAGCTTTCTTAATAATTGCATCAGTGTTCTCGGACCAGGAAAGATCTTCAGAGATGTGCACGCCCAGGAATTTGAAGCTCTTGACCCTTTCAACCATCGACCCGTTGATATAAACGGGACTGTGGGTCCCCATCCTACCCCTTCCAAAGTCCACAATCAGTTCCTTGGTTTTGCTGGTGTTGAGGGACAGGTTATTGTGCTGGCACCATATGGACAGTTGCTCGATCTCGCTTCTATACTCTGGCTGTGACTATCATCAGTACCTGTGATGGACCGGGCAGTGTCCACCCCTCTCTGTAATCTCCTTCATTCCTGGTTGTTTGAGTCGCTAAACCAGGCCGTGACGCAACCAGTCAGTCCGCTCTCTGCCGTATTCCTGTAGAACTTTAAGAGATCCGTAGAAGGCAAGAGGTACAGAAGTGTGAAAACGAACGCACACCTCCAGATTCAGGGACAGTTTCTTCCCGGCTGTTTATCAGGCAACTGAACCATCCTACCACAACTAGAGAGCGGTCCTGAACTACTATCTACCTCATTGAAGACCATCAGACTATCTTTAATCGGATTTGACTAAACCTTATCTTGCACTAAACACTGTTTAAGAAAGAACTGCAGATGCTGGAAAAATTGAAGGTGGACAAAAATGCTGGAGAAACTCAGCAGGTGAGGCAGCATTTATGGAGCGAAGGAATAGGTGACGTTTCTGGTCGAGACTAGCCAGAAGTTGCAAATGGACAAAGGCAGGACCATTATCTGACATTACCAGGATTGTAGATCTGATATATTGAAATAATATGCCATTAAATAATAAGCTATTTCTATTTTTAAGGCTTTTTACTGTCAGACTCACTAGACAAAGCTTTTTAAATAATTTTATTTGTAATGTTAACTAACTTAACGTCAGCTCTTAACACTTTGATATTTAAAAAGAGGTTCTATAAGTGGCACAGAATGAAACAAATCCTTCATTAAAAGGGTAAAAACAAAAGAATATGTAAAAACCCATTCCTTTTTGCCAGAGATGCTGCCTGTCCCGCCCAGTTTCTCCAGCATTTTGTTGGTGTAAACCAGCATCTGCAGTTCCTTTTAGTTGAGTTTAGTCTAGTTTAGAGATACAGCGCGGAAACAGGCCCTTCGGCCCACCGAGTCCGTGCCGGCCAGCGATCCCTGCACACTATCCTGCACCCACCAGGGACAATTTTACATTTACACCAAGCCAATTACCTACAAGCCTGTACGTCTTTGGAGTGTGGGAGGAAACCGGAGCACCCGGAGAAAACCCATGCAGGTCACGGGGAGAACGTGCAAACTCCGTACAGACAGCATCCGTAGTCAGGATGGAGCGCGGGTCTGTGAGGCAGCAACTCTACCGCTGCGCCACTGTTCCTTCCTACATATTAAAGGCCCATCTCCTTTTCATAAATTTGGGGCTATTTTCCCCGACGCTGGTGAAAATTCCAGGGCCGAGTGCATGCAGGAGGATGCAGTAAAATGCAATGCAAATGCTCTGCGCAATTCTTTACCATGAATAAATGCATGACGCCTGCAATGACCCATCTGCACTAATGCTGCTTTAAAAAAACCCATTTCAATCAGCCTAATTGTACAGAAGACAAATGGCCGGTTCGACAGGTTATTGAACAAGGAAAGCATTTTGTTAAATGTTAGGAAAATGATCCAAAAATCTCAGGGAAAAATGGGCAAATACTGAAAGGAGCGAGCATTTGGCAGAATATGGAACCGGGGCCTCAATTATTCACTGCCTTCCTTAATGGCTCGGATAATATACCAGAGAGCATAAATCGAAGATTGCCACTGAGAGATACATTGGTGCTCCAGTATATTCTGCAGACAGAGCAGAAAATCTCAACAACGTATTTAATAGAATCTCATTTATTGCTCTTGTGTGGGCGTTATTTTATGTCCATCGTTGAGACATTGGATCAGAGGAAAGCAAGAACAAAAGGACACACAGAGTGCTGGAGTTTGATCCTGACCTCGGGTGCTGTCTGTGTGGAGTTTGCATGTTCCCCCTGTGACCCTGGTTCCTCCAGGTGCTCCGGTTTCCTCCCAAATCCTCCGGCAGCTTGTTCCAGGTACAGACAACCCTCTGAGTGAAGAGGTTTCCCCTGAGATGCAACTTCTATCTCCCCCCCCCCCCCCCTCTAAAAGGCAATAGGTGACGTTTCACAGAGTGCCGGAGTAACTCAGCGGGTCAGGCAGCATCTGTGGAGAACATGGATAGGTGACGTTTCACAGAGTGCCGGAGTAACTCAGCGGGTCAGGCAGCATCTGTGGAGAACATGGATAGGTGATGTTTCACAGAGTGCTGGAGTAACTCAGCGGGTGCAGGCAGCATCTATGGAACTAAGGAAAGGTGACGTTTCACAGAGTGCTGGGTCGAAACTTCCGGCGGGTGCCGAAACATCTATGCCTAGCTAAAAGGAAATAGGAAACGTTGCCTATTTCCTTCGCTCCATAGATCGACCATAACTCAGCGGGTTTCAGGCAGCATCTGTGGAGAACATGGATAGGTGACGTTTCACAGAGTGCTGGAGTAACTCAGCGGGAAAGGCAGCATTTCCTTAGAACCATGGATAGGTGCGTTTTCACAGAGTGCTGGAGTAACTCAGTGGGTCAGGCAGCATCTGTGGAGACCATGGATAGGTGACGCTTCACAGAGTGCTGGAGTAACTCAGCGGGTCAGGCAGCATTTGTGGAGAACATGGATAGGTGACGTTTCGCAGAGTGCTGTAAACTAGCATCTACAGTTCCTTTCTTCACATTTCATAATCTCAAATGAGGGTGTATTTTTGATCTTGCCTCACAAGTGTTTTTGAATGAAATTTGGAGTTGTAATAGTCCAATTTTATTGGGCAGAGGAGACATAATCTTGCTTATTTTTAGGGAAATCTTTTAGGACCGAGATGAGGAAAACATTTTTCACACAGAGAGTGGTGAATCTGTGGAATTCTCTGCCACAGAAGGTAGTTGAGGCCACAGTTCATTGGCTATATTTAAGAGGGAGTTAGATGTGGCCCTTGTGGCTAAAGGGATCAGGGGGTATGGAGAGAAGGCAGGTACGGGATACTGAGTTGGATGATCAGCCATGATCACATTGAATGGTGGTGCAGGCTCGATGGGCTGAATGGCCTACTCCTGCACCTATTTTCTATGTTTCTATGTTACTCTGCACCACGCCACATGTGTCAGGTGTTACATCTGACACAAACAATGAGAGAAGGGTCTCGACCTGAAACGTCACCCATTCCTTCTCTCCAGAGACACTGCCTGTCCTGCTGAGTTACTCCAGCATTTTGAGTCTGTCTTCAATGAGAAGAGACATTGTGCTTGGGTCTCCCCCTGCTGGAGGCTTCATCCTGTACACAGCAAAAAGCCTTTTGGGAATCAGTCACAGTGTGGAAACAGGCCCTTCGGCCCAACTTGTCCACACCGACCAACCTACCCCATCAACACTAGTCCCACCTGCTGCGTTTGGCCCATATCAGACTGATTCCTGGGATGTCAGGACTTTCATATGAAGAAAGACTGGATAGACTTGGTTTGTACTCGCTAGAATTTAGAAGATTGAGGGGGGATCTTACAGAAACTTACAAAATTCTTAAGGCTAGATGCAGGAAATTGTTCCCGATGTTGGGGAAGTCCAGAACAAAATACAGTTTAAGGATCCTCAAATCTTTTAGGACCCAGATGAGAAAAACATTTTTCGCACAAGAGTGGTGAATCTGTGGAATTCTCTGCCACAGAAGGTAGTTGAGGCCACAGTTCATTGGCTATATTTAAGAGGGAGTTAGATGTGGCCCTTGTGGCTAAAGGGATCAGGGGGGTATGGAGGAAGGCAGGTACGGGATACTGAGTTGGATGATCAGCCATGATCATATTGAATGGCGGTGCAGGCTCGAAGGGCTGAATGGCCTCTACTCCTGCACCTATTTTCTATGTTTCTATCCATCTCAACCTGTCAAATTCATGTCGAGACCCAGAAGGGTTTCGGCCCGAAACGTCACCTATTGCTTCACTCCACAGATGCTGCCTCACCCGCTGGGTTACTCCAGCATTTTGTGTCTATGAACTGGTAACACTAATCCTTTTTAATATAGGCATGCAGCCAATTCTGAAAGTGCAGAACAGATGTATGTGTTGGATTATTAATATGAAAACATTGCATGGAACACCGGCAGATAAGTTGCATCTTATGATAAACATCAGTAATAAAATAATTTAAATTCCTCACCTCCCAATATAGCTTCAACAAATGATTGTTTATCCTACTGCTAAATACAAATATTAATGAAAGGTTGAGACACAGGGAACTGCAGATTCTGGTTTACAAGCACAGAGTGCTGGAGTAACTCAGCGGGTCAGGCAGCATCTGTGGAGAACATGGATAGGTGACATTTCACAGAGTGCTGGAGTAACTCAGCGGGTGCAGCAGCATCTATGGAGCTAAGGAAATAGGCAATGTTTTGGGTCGAAACCCTTCTGGGTTTCGGCCCAAAACGTTGCCTATTTCCAGAAGGGTTTCGGCCCGAATGTTGCCTATTTCCTTCGCTCCATAGATGCTGCTGCACCATAACTCAGCGGGCCAGGCAGCATCTGTGGAGAACATGGATAGGTGACGTTTCACAGAGTGCTGGAGTAACTCAGCGGGTCAGGCAGCATCTGTGGAGAACATGGATAGGTGACATTTCCAACTGGGACTCTTCTTCAGACTGATTCTTATAGGGTGGGGGGCGAGAGAAAGGTGGGAGAATAGATGGGGCGGGAAAAACCCTGGCAAGTGATAGGTGGATATAGTTGGGGGGGTGATTGGCAGATGGGTGGAGTAAGTGACAAAGGCTGGAGGTGAAGAGGAGATAAAATGGTGTCAGATTAGGTGAAGAGAAATGTCAAGCCAGAGGGAGGCACTTATGTGGAAAGGGACGGTGAGTAATGGTGAGCAACTGGGTGGGGCACAGGGAAGAGAAGAGGGGAAAGGTGGGGGGAGGGGGGCAGGTGGTGGTTGTAAGCCAAAAACCTCAGTTTAGTTTAGAGGTACAGTGCAGACACAGGCCCCGTGGCCTACCGAGTCCGTGCCGACCAGCGATCCCTGCTCTCCCCATTAGCACTGACCTACCTACACACATGCACTAGTGACACTTTACAATTTTTACCGAAGCCAATTAACCTACAAACCTCTGGAGTGTGGGAGGAAACCGGAGCACCCGGAGAAAACCCACGCAGGTCACAGGGAGAAGGCACAAGCTCCATAGATGCTGCCTCACCCGTAGTCAGGATTGAACCCGGGTCTCTGGCGCTGTGAAGCAGCAATTCTACACTGCGCCACTGTGTATATAGGACAATTTTTTCCCTCCAACATATTCACACCCATGTCAGATAAAAATAGTCAGTTCAGTTTATTGTCACGTGTACCGAGGTACAGTGAAAAGCTTTTGTTGCGTGCTATCCAGTCAGTGGAAAGACAATACATGATTACAATCGAGCCGTCCACAGTGTACAGAAAACTGCTAAATCATATCACACTCAGTTCGCAATAACCAACCTGATTTCCCGGTGGCTCAACACTTCAACTCCCCCTCCCATTCCCAATCTGACCTTTCTGTCCTGGGCCTCCTCCATGGCCAGAGTGAGGCCCACCGCAAATTGGAGGAGCAGCACCTCATATTTCGCTTGGGTAGTTTACACCCCAGCGGTATGAACATTGACTTCTCCAATTTCAGGTAGTCCCTGCTTTCTCCCTCCTTCCCCTCCCCTTCCCAGCTCCCCCACAGCCCACTGTCTCCGCCTCTTCCTTTCTTCTTCCCGTCCCCCACCCCCCCTCCCCCCACATCAGTCTGAAGAAGGGTCTCGACCCGAAACATCACCTATTCCTTCGCTCCATAGATGCTGCCTCACCTCCTGAGTTTCTCCAGCATTTTTGTCTACCTTCAATCACATTACACAGTGAGACGCATTTTGAAACTTAGTAAACAGGGAAAGTAAGTCTAAAGAAGTTTCCCGACAAAAGTGCTGTTATAACCACATAACAATTACAGCACGTAAACAGGCCATCTCGGCCCTTCTAGTCCGTGCCGAACACGTATTCTCCCCTAGTCCCATCTACCTGCACACAGACCATAACCCTCCATTCCTTTCCCATCCATATAACTATCTAATTTATTTTTAAATGATAAAATCGAACCTGCCTCCACCACTTCCACTGGAAACTCATTCCACACCGCTACCACTCTCTGAGTAAAGAAGTTCCCCCTCATGTTACCCCTAAACTTCTGTCCCTTAATTCTCAAATCATGTCCTCTTGTTTGAATCTTCCCTACTCTCAATGGAAAAAGCTTGTCCACGTCAACTCTGTCTATTCCTCTCATCATTTTAAAGACCTCTATCAAGTCCCCCCTTAACCTTCTGCGCTCCAGAGAATAAAGCCCTAACTTGTTCAACCTTTCTCTGGAACTTAGGTGTTGAAACCCAGGCAAGGGTCACAGGTTGTCTGCTTGGGTTTGTGGAAGTTGACCATTTTATTACAATGAATGAAAGTACAGCTGAATGCACTTCCGATTGATACAATTTTAATTGTGCAGGAATTTACCATATTCATAGATATACAGACGTCTTCAATAACATATAGTTATCTTCGAAAAGTATCACACTCGCGATTCAATTTGTTTTATAATCTTTACAATTGTGCTGCATCAGCCTCTTGATCCGTTTAAAACCAGTCAACGTCTTTTAAACTTAATCGGTATAAAGCTTTGTCACAGTCAGCGCCGAGCGACACTCACGCCTCAAGACATTCGGACGAAAGTTAATTCACACCTTTCCATTTGTATTGACAATTTTCCCAGGAGGTTTTTCCGCTAGTCCTCCTCATCAGAGCTCTCCGGTTCTTGATTTCTCGTCTGGTGACAGAGGGGAGGAGGGAAAGGAAAGGAAAGAAAGCAAAACTAAGTGTTAAGAGAATCACCGGTTTTCTTCTGGTTCTTACCCTTTCCCCGAATTACGGAGAGAGGCGAGGAACTCCAGACGCTGGAATTGGGAAATGCTGAAGATTTATAAGGCACTGGTCAGGCTGCATTTGGAGCATTGTGAGCAGTTTGGGGCTGAGAGGGAAAGAGAGATCAGACTTGATTGAATGGCGGAGTAGACTTGATGGGCCGAATGGCCTAATTCTTCTCTTTTAACTTATGACCTTATATGTTGCAAAACCATACTTGGCTAATAAAGTATAATGGCTGCCCTAAAACATCACCCATCCTTTTACTCCGGAGATGCTGCCTGACCCGCTGTGTTATAAGGTCATATGGAATAGTTGTAGAATCAGGCCATTTGGCCCATCAAGTCTACTCCACCATTCAATCATGGCGGATCTATCTCTCCCTCCAAACCCCATTCTTAAGGGGTTGGACAGGCTAGATGCAGGAAGATTGTTCCCGATGTTAGGGAAGTCCAGGACAAGGGGTCACAGCTTAAGGATAAGGGGGAAATCCTTTAAAACCGAGATGAGAAGAACTTTTTCACACAGAGAGTGGTGAATCTCTGGAACTCTCTGCCACAGAGGGTAGTTGAGGCCAGTTCATTGGCTATATTTAAGAGGGAGTTAGATGTGGAACCTTGTGGCTAAGGGGACCAGGGGGTATGGAGAGAAGGCAGGTACGGGATACTGAGTTGGATGATCAGCCATGATCATATTGAATGGCGGTGCAGGGTTGAAGGGCCGAATGGCCTCTACTCCTGCACCTAATTCTATGTTTCTATTCTCCTGCCTTCTCCCCATAACCCCTGACACCCGCACCAATCAGGAATGAATTACTCCAGCACTTTGCGGTTGTCTTTGGTGTAAACCAGCATCTGCAATTCCTTTTTCCTTGAAGATTTGCCTTACCAGCTTGAGAAAATCGATGAGTTTGTGGGCATCTTCGCCTCTCGACAGGTCGACAAAGTCCTTTGGCAAGCGGTAGCTTAAATAAGGGCTGGGCTGGACGGTCATCTCACTGGTGATGTAGCGGAACACCGGCCCATCCTACAGTGGCAACACAAACACAGGGTGAATGAAGTCTGGAAGAACACCACACTCACCTCTCTGTCCTGGGCCTCCTCCACTGTCAATCGAGTGAGGCCCAGCACAAACTGGAGGAACAGCACCTCATATTTCACTTGGGCAGCTTACACCCCAGCGGTATGAACATCGACTGCACTAACTTCAAGTAACGCCTGCTACCCTCTCTCCGTCCCTCTCCCCCACCCATCTCGTACCAGCTTCAAAGCCGCCTTGTTGTGTCTCGTTGTCTGTCACTCGTTTTCACCCAGCTCACAGCTAACAATGGCCCGTCTCCTTCACCATTGTTATATTTTGCATAACTTTCATTCATTTGTTCTATATCTCTTTACATCACCATCTATATCTCTCCTTTCCCTCTCCCCCGACTCCCAGTCTGAAGAAGGGTCTCCACCCGAAACCTCACCCATTCCTTCACGCCAGAGATGCTTGCTGCCTGTCCCGCTGAGTTGCTCCAGCATTTTGTGTGACCCTTTGGTTTAAACTAACATCTGCAGTTCCTTCCTGCACAGATCATCAAACGCTGAATGCCGACAGCATGAATATCGTCACAGAACATTCCCTAAAGTTGAACGAATAAAAGCCCACAAAACTGAAGTTCACAAGTTCCGGGAGCAGAATTAGGCCATTCGGCCCATCAAGTCTACTCCGCCATTCAATCATGGCTGATCTATCTTTCCCTCTCGACCCCATTCACCTGCCTTCTCCTCGACACCCTCACTAATCAAGAATCTGGCAACCAACGCCTTAAAAATATCCATTGACTTGGATGAACAGCCATGATCACATTGAATGGCGGTGCTGGCTCAAGGGCCGAATGGCCTCCTCCTGCGTCTATTGTCTCCACAGTCTGTGACAATGAATTCCACAGATTCACCACCCTCTGACTTAAGAAATTCCTCCTCGTCTCCTTCCTAAAGGTACCCCCTTTAAGAAGGTTGCCACAATCATAGGAAGAGGCCCTTCAGCCCACAATGTCCGTGCTGAGCACGAAACCAATTTATGAAGTGCTGGAGGAACTCTGCAGGTCGGGCAGCATCTGTGGAGGGATGGGACAGATGACGTTTTGAACTGTGACCCTTCTACAGACGGATGATGGAAAGCTGGAAGTCACCCTTTCCCCTCCCCCATACCTCACATGCCATCCCCGAGTCCAACATTTCCCGTTTATTCCAACTCTTATCTGCCTGCACGCGATCCATATCCCTGCATATCCATGTGCCTGTCTACAAGTCACTTCAACGCCACTATCGTTTCTTCAGTCACCGGGCAGTGATGCTATCAGGCAACTGAATCATCCAACCACAACTAGAGAGCAGACAATAGACAATAGGTGCAGGAGTAGGCCATTCGGCCCTTCGACCCAGCACCGCCATTCAATGTGATCATGGCTGATCATCCACAATCAGTACCCCGTTCCAGCCTTCTCCCCATATCCCCCCGACTCCGCTATCTTTAAGAGCCCTATCTAGCTCTCTCTTGAAAGTATCCAGAGAACATAAGGCAGAGAATTCCACAGGCTCACAACACTCTGTGTGAAAAAGTGTTTCCTCGTCTCTGTTCTAAATGGCTTACCCCTTATTCTTAAACTGTGGCCCCTGGTTCTGGACTCCCCCAACGTCGGGAACATGTTTCCTGCCTCTAGCGTGTCCAAACCCTTAATAATCTTATATGTTTCAATAAGATCCCCTCTCATCCTTCTAAACTCCAGAGTGTACAAGCCCAGCCGCTCCATTCTCTCAGCATATGACAGTCCCGCCATCCCGGGAATTAGCCTTGCAGTCCTGAACTACTATCTACCTCTTTGGAGACCCTCGGACTATCCTTGATCGGGCTTTACTGGCTTTACCTTGCACTGAATGTTATTCCCTTATCATGTTTAAGAAGGAACTGCAGATGCTGGAAAATCTGCAGCCCAAAAGATGCTGGACCTGAAACGTTGCCTATTTCCTTCACTCCATAGATGCTGCCTCACCCGCTGAGTTTCTCCAGCATTTTTGTCTACCTTATTCCCTTATCATGTATCTGCTCGATTGTAATCATGTGTTGTCTTTCCGCTGACTGGTTAGCACGCAACAAAAGCTTTTCACTGTACCTCGGTACACGTGACAATGAACTGAACTGAATCGTTCCAGACACCCACCACTCTCTGTATAGAAAAGGTTGCCGACACATCTTTAAACTTTCCCCTCTCACCTTAAAGTCATGCCCTCTAGTCTGTGGCATTTCCACCCAAGAAAAAGGTTTTGACTGTCTACCTTATCGGTGCCTCTTATAATTGTATATTCTGGTTGATGGTCTGACAGTAGTCGATGTAAACATTGAAGCGGGATAATACTTAGCGGAATGTAACTTTAAAAATAACATGTTTAAGAAAGAACTTCAGATGCTGGAAAAATCGGAAGGTAGACAAAAATGCTGGAGAAACTCAGCGGGTGAGGCAGCATCTATGTAGTGAAGGAATAGGCGACGTTTCGGGTCGAGACCCGAAGGGGTCTCGACCCGAAACGTCACCTATTCCTTCGAAGGGTCTCGACCCGAAACGTTCGAAGGGTCTCGACCCGAAACGTCACCCATTCCTTCGCTCCATAGATGCTGCCTCACCCGCTGAGTTTCTCCAGCATTTTTGTCTACCTTTGAAAAACAACATGGCATAATGCCAAGGCAACAATCCATAGAGTTGAGAAGGTGAAGAAGGGTCTCGAAATGAGAAACGTCACCCATTCCTTCTCTCCAGAGACGCTGCCTGTCCCGCTGAGTTACTCCAGCATTTTGTTCTTATCTTCGGGTTTAAACCAGCATCTGCAGTTCTTTCTTACACAATTCATAAGATGGTTTAGTTTAGTTTAGTTTAGTTTGGTTTAGAGATACAGCGCAGAAACATGTCCTTTCGACCCACCGGGTCCGTGCCGACCAGCGATCCCCGCACACTAACACGATCCCATTACCCACTAGTGACAATTTTTACATTTACCAAGCCAATTAACCTACAGACCTGCACGTCTTTGGAGTGTGGGAGGAATCCGAAGATCTCGGAGAAAACCCACGCAGGTCACGGGGAGAACGTGCAAACTCCGTACCGACAGCACCCGTAGTCAGGATCAAACCCGGGTCTCTGACGCTGCATTTGCTGGAAGGCAGCAACTCTACCGCTGTGCCACCATGCCTAATAGCATCCACCTCCGTTCCATTTCCTACATTATAATTTAATTTAATTTTTTTAATTTGAGTTTTTAAATCGATTCTGTACTCTTCAAAATGACAAGCACAACTTTCAGTCAAATAGATTAAAAAACCGTATCAGTGTGGAGAAATTGGAACTGATATCAGCCGGTGGATTAAATTTAGTCATTTGGTGTCTGAAATAGATTTCTGGGGGGGGAAACCAGAGGATAGATAATTGGTTAGGTATAACAACGTCCAACTGGAAGTCAGGTCTTCTGAAGGGGTGGGAAGATTGCAACCTTCACGTGGTCCGCCTTGTTTCGATGAATGCAATCAACCCGGTGTGCACAATCAAACAAGATCAAATAGAACAAGTTGTCCTACAGCTTTAGGCTGTCACGCCATACGCAAGAAGAAATGTTCAAGAACGAACTGCAGATGCAGGAAAATCGAAGGTAGACAAAAATGCTGGAAAAACTCAGCGGGTGAGGAAGCATCTATGGAGCGAAGGAAATAGGCAACGTTTCGGGCCGAAAACCGCCTTCAGAATTCCTTCTCTCCAGAGATGCTGCCTGCCCCGCTGAGTTACTCCAGAATTTTGCATCTACCTTCCATTTAAACCAGCATTTGCATATGAAGAAAGACTGGATAGACTCGGCTTGTACTTGCTAGAATTTAGAAGATTGAAGGGGGATCTTACAGAAACTTACAAAATTCTTAAGGGGTTGGACAGGCTAGATGCAGGAAGATTGTTCCCGATGTTGGGGAAGTCCAGAACAAGGGGTCACAGTTTAAGGATAAGGGGGAAGTCTTTTAGGACCGAGATGAGGAAAACATTTTTTACACAGACAGTGGTGAATCTGTGGAATTCTCTGCCATAGAAGGTAGTTGAGGCCACAGTTCATTGGCTATATTTAAGATGGAGTTAAATGTGGCCTTTGTGGCTAAAGGGATCAGGGGGTATGGAGAGAAGGCAGGTACAGGATACTGAGTTGGATGATCAGCCATGATCATATTGAATGGCGGTGCAGGCTCGAAGGGCCGAATGGCCTCCTCCTGCACCTATTGTCTATGTTTCTATGTTCTTTCCTGCACACTTCGTGGATACACAAAAATGCTGGAGAAACTCAGCGGGTGCAGCAGCATCTATGGAGTGAAGGAAATGGGCAACGTTTCGGGCTGAAACCCTCCTACACATTTTGTGTCTATCTTGAGTATAAACCAGCACCTGCACAGTTCATTCCTACACACTGTACACATGACAATATATAAATAAACTTAAACTAAATCTTTGTGCATGATTCTAACATCTGCAGTTCCTTGCGTCTAATGGACAATCCCACCCACATGTACAGGTCCGACAGCGATTTTCCGGAAATTCCTTTAATCCGGAGAGTGTGCCAGAAAATTCCCCTCTGGAAGTCCCCCCGAAAATGTGTCCCGTAGGCCGGGCAAGGACGCCGATCTCGACCTCATCGGGACTTCCGTGGCCGATCGGCGGGTGGAATCTGCCCCCTGCTGCCGGGGCTCTGGGACTGCGGCTTGGCGGAATGTTTTGGTACCGTTGGGATTCCTCTCGGAGGCCGTGACCCAGAGGACGTCGGCTCAAGGTGAAGGGGAAAAGATTTAATGGGAATCTGAGGGGTAACTGTTTTGCCGGGGATGGAACGAGCTGTCAGAAGATGTCGTTGAGGCTGGGACTATCCCAACGTTTAAGAAACAGTTAGACTGGTAGGCACATGGATAGGCCAAAAACGCTGGAGACACTCAGCGGGTGAGGCAGCATTTTTGGTGAGTATCTCCAGCAAAAAACGCTGGAGAAACTCAGCGGGTGAGGCAGCATCTATGGAGCGAAGGAATAGGCGACGTTTTGGGTCGAGACCCTTCCGGGTCTCGACCCGAAACGTCGCCTATTCCTTCGCTCCATAGATGCTTTCCGTGTCTCGATCCGAAACGTCACCTATTCCTGTACACCTCTGCCTCCCCCACTGAGTTCCTCCAGCATTTTTTGTCTGCCTTCGATTTTTCCAGCATCTGCAGTTCTTTCTTAAACATGGATAGGACAAGTTTGGAGGGATATGGACCAAGCGCAGGCAGGTGGGACTCGTGTAGCTGGGACTCTATGTTGGCTGGTGCGGGCAAGTTGGGCCGAAGGGCCTATTTCCGCACTATGACCTCTGTCAGTCCGGCAACAACGGGTAACCCGGAGAGGCTCCGGGGACCAAGGGTGCCGGAAAATCGGTGGTTGACCTGTACCGGAGAACAAGTGTTCATAACGGGAGTAAACAGGAGTTGCATTGACCAGGTCGGCTTGAGCTCCCTCACTGAGGTTCTGTCCAGACATCAGCTCCTCCCAGGTGAACAGCAACGAGTTGGTGACTTCCCCAAACGGGTTAAAGTCGATGATCCACACCCGGCCCTGTCAAACAAATCAGAGGGATGCGGCAATTATTGCAATGAAATTAAACCATTCTAACAAAAGTTTAAAGTGACACTGGCGCAGAGGTGGAGTTGCTGCCTCACAGTAACCAGAGACCCCGGTTCGATCCTGACTACTGTACTGTGCTGTCTGTACGGAGTTTGCACGTTCTCCCCCGCGACTGCGTGGGTTTTCTCCAGGTGCTCCAGTTTCAATAGACAATAGGTGCAGGAGTAGGCAATTTTTCTCACAGAGAGTGGCGAGTCTGTGGAATTCTCTGCCTTAGTGGAGGCCGGTTCTCTGGATGCTTTCAAGAGAGATTTAAATAGGGCTCTTAAAAATAGCAGAGTCAGGGGTTATGGGGAGAAGGCAGGAACGGGGCACTGATTGGGGATGATCAGCCATGATCACATTGAATGGCGGTGCTGGCTCGAAGGGCCAAATGGCCTCCTCCTGCACCTACTGTCTATTGGCCCTTCGAGCCAGCACCGCCATTCAATGTGATCGTGGCTAATCATCCCCAATCAGTACCAATCAATTTCCTCCCGCACTCCAAAGACGTGCAGGCTTGCAGGTTAATTTGGCTTCGGTAAATATTGTAAATTGTTCCCAGTGTGCAGGATAGTGTTAGTGTACGGGGTGATCTCTGGCTGGTGTGGACTCAGTGGGCTGAAGGGCCTGTTACCGCACCGTCTCTTAGAGGTAGAGCTGCTGCCTCAATGGCACCAGAGACCCAGATTCAATCACCAGAGACCCAGATTCAATCCTGACCTCGGATGCTTTCTGTAGAGTTTGCACGTTCTCCCTGTGACCTCGCGCGTTTCCTCCGGGTGCTCCGGTCTCCTCCCACATCGCAAAGACGTGCGGGTTTGTAGGTTAATCGGCCCCTCTGTAAATTGCCCCCTAGTGTGTAGGGAGTGGATGAGAAAATGGGATAACATAGAACTAGTGTGAATGGGTGATCGATGGTCGGCGTGGACTCGAAGGGCCTGTTTCCGTGCTGTGTCTCCAAACTGAATTAAATCTTGATCATCAATCCTCAGTTAGACACAAATTGCTGGAGTAAGCAGAACAGGCTCCAGCATTTTGTTTAAGAAGGAACTGCAGATGCTGAAAAAAATCGAAGGTAGACATAAAATGCTGGAGAAACTCAGCGGGTGAGGCAGCATCTGCGGAGAGAAGAAATGGTGACGTTTTGGGTTGAGATCCTTCTTCAGACTGATGTCGGGTGGTTGGGGGGGGGGAAAGAAAGGAAGAGGCGGAGACAGTTGGACTACTGGGACAGCTGGGAAGGGGAGGGGAAGGAGGGAGAAAGCAAGGACTATGCTCATACCACTGGGGTGTAAGCTGCCCAAGCAAAATATGAGGTGCTGTTCCTCCAATTTGTGCTGGGACTCACTCTGGCCATGGGGGAGGCCCAGGACAGAAAGGTTCGGATTCGGAATGAGAGGTGGAATTAAGGTGCTGAGCCACCGGGAGATCAGGTTGGTTAATACACACTGAACGGAGGGCTCCAGAATTTTGTGTCTCTCTTTGGTTTAAACCAGCATCTGCAGTTCCTTCATACACACATCAGCCTCAGTAATGGACGTGCACTGCATTGTTTCAGGCAGGTAAGGATCACGTACCTGACTGTCTCTGTATATATCAAACACAACTGCAAGCAAACAGAAAGGGGGATAAGTGTTTTGAAATACACTGACCATAAATACATCAAGAACACAATTGTCGTCATATCTAAATCTAAGGATGAGAGGGCATCTCATTGAAACATATAAGATTGTTAAGGGCTTGGACACGCTAGAGGTAGGAAACACGTTCCTGATGTTGGGGGAGTCCAGAACCAGGGGCCAGTTTAAGAATAAGGGGTAAGCCATTTAGAACGGAGTCGAGGAGACATTATTTCACACAGAGAGTTGTGAGTCTGTGGAATTCTCTGCCTCAGAGGGCGGTGGAGGCCGGTTCTCTGGATACTTTCAAGAGAGAGCTGGGTAGGGCTCTTAAAAATAGCGGAGTCAGGGGATATGGGGAGAAGTCGGGAACGGGGTACTGATTGTGGATGATCGGCCATGATCACATTGAATGGCGGTGCTGGCTCGAAGGGCGAATGGCCTACTCCTGCTCCTATTGTTATTGTCATAATGGAAGTATTGAATAACAAACTAACATTTACATCTTCAACCAACAAAGTCACAAAGCTGGGATTTTGCAAAACCTTTTCAACTTTAGACTTTAGTACACGGTATTATAACCGCATGCAGGTACAGCAGGCAGTGAAGAAAGCCAATGGCATGTTGGCCTTTATAACAAGAGGAGTGAGTATAGGAGCAAAGAGGTCCTTCTGCAGTTGTACAGGGCCCTAGTGAGACCACACCTGGAGTATTGTGTGCAGTTTTGGTCCCCTAATTTGAGGAAGGACATTCTTGCTATTGAGGGAGTGCAGTGTAGGTTCACAAGGTTAATTCCCGGGATGGCGGGACTGTCATATGCTGAGCGAATGGAGCGGCTGGGCTCGTACACTCTGGAGTTTAGAAGGATGAGAGGGGATCTTATTGAAACATATAAGATTATTAAGGGTTTGGACACGCTAGAGGCAGGAAACAAGTTCCTGATATTGGGGGAGTCCAGAACCAGGGGCCACAGTTTACAAATAAGTGGTAAGCCAGATAAAAGGTACTTGCAATCCTCATCGGGAAACTTGTATTGTACTTTATCTTTAAAGAAGTCTACTATGGAACCAAGGATGGTGGCTTCTTGACGGCAGACGTGGTCATAATATTGCGTGTGATCTCTCTGTGTGACTCCTGCAAGAAACAATGACCAGAAGATTCAAAGTCAGTTCCTGACCAAACACATATTTTCGCTTTAAACATGTAAAACATTTTTTTTCCAGAGTCGTACCTATTAATTTATTCTCTTTGACAAAACATCTGAACTCTCCTCCAGGGATCAGTTCACACCATTTCCGGAGAACCAGCTAAACAGAAACGTTGATTTTAGTGTCAGTGTGATAAAGGTTATTGCAAGACATGTCAGCGCCAGTCTACTTAAACAAGCACAGAAACGTAGACAATAGGTGCAGGAGTAGGACATTTGGCCCTTCGAGCCAGCACCGCCATTCAATGTGATCATGGCTGATCATCCCCAATCAGTACCTCGTTCCTGCTTTCTCCCCATATCCCTTGATTCCCTTAGCCCTAAGAGCTAAATCTAACTCTCTCTTGAAAACATCCTGTGAATCAGTCTCCGCTGCCTTCTGTGGCAGAGAATTCCACAGATTCACAACCCTCTGGGTGAAAATGTTTTTCCTCATCTCAGTCCTAAATGGCTTACCCCTTATTCTTAAACTGTGTGACCCCTGGTTCTGGACTCCCCCAACATCGGGAACATTTTTCCTGCATCAAGCCTGTCCAATCCCTTAAGAATTGTATATGTTTCTATAAGATTCCCTCTCAAACTTCTAAATTCCAGTGAATCGAGCCCAGTTGATCCATGCTTTTCATCATGTGTCAGTCATCCCAGGAATTAACCTGGTCAATCTACGCTGCACTCCCTCAATAGCAAGAATGTCCTTCCTCAAATTAGGAGACCAAAACTGCACACAATACTCCAGGTGTGGTCTCACCAGAGCCCTGAACAACTGCAGTAGGTCCTCTTTGCTCCTAAACTCAAATCCTCTCGCTATGAAGGCCAATGTGCAATTTGCTTTCTTCACTGCCTGATGTACTTCAGTGACTGATGTACATGGACACCCAGGTCTCTGGCACCTCCCCTTTTCCTAATCTGCAACCATCCAGATAATAATCAGCCTTCCTGTTCTTGTCACCAAAGTGGATAACCTCACAGAGGTGGGCCGAAGAGCCCTGTTTCCCCGCTGTATCTCTAAAGTCTAAATAAACAAAAAAAGTACAATAACTTTTAAAAAAGCAACATTGTGCAAAAACATAAGAAGGCCAAAGTCCAGGCAGTTCAGTTTGGAGGTTAGTTGGAGTTTGTAGTGTTTAATAGCCTGATGGGCTGTCAGGAAGAAGCTGCTCCTGAACCTGGACGCTAGTTTCTGTACCATCTTCCTGATGGCAGGGGTGAAATCACAACCGTGTTACGTTTCAACACAAGATGCACTTGAAATCTGTAATTTAAGATCCATAAATCCATCAGATCCTTTGAATTGAATTGAATACGTTTTTTGGCCAAGTATTCACATACGAGGAATTTGCCTTGGTGCTCCGCCCGCAAGTGACAACATGACATACAGTGACAGTTAGGAATGACACGTAAAACATTAATAATAAAACTTTATTGATTAAACATGGGAGATACAGCGTGGAAACGGGCCCTTTGGCTCCCCGAGTTGGTACCGACCAGCGACCACCCCCCGTACACTCGCACTACTCTCGGGACAATTTAGGGATCCATAAAGCTGGCACCTCGAAGAGATCAGAAGCGACCATTGGACTCACCTGAGTGTCTATTTTGGGGTCTGGTGAATCGTCAGTGCAGTGGAGAAATCTGAGGGAGAATTCAGACATTGAGCCGGTGTGATGACCATTTAATTGATGAGAACAATCACAGTGGCAGGATATAAAAACTAAACAACATCCCGTGAAGAAGGGTCAAAGAGGAGGGGCAACTTGCTTCCCAAGATGGCGCCCAGTCCAGGCGTCTATGTTGCGTGCTGGCCACAGGAGCAGATCTACAAACTCATATCACCATCGCTCTATACTCTTCCATCTTTATTCCAACAGCAACATTTCTTACTTTAACTATGATTACCTTGTACTAAAAATGCTGGAGAAACTCAGCGGGTGAGGCAGCATCTATGGAGCGAAGGAAATAGGCGACGTTTCGGGTCGATACCCTTAATCAGACCGATGTGGGGGTGATGGGGGCGGGAAGAAGAAAGGAAG
>NC_073398.1:35435619-35443119 GCF_028641065.1 Leucoraja erinaceus | reverse complement strand
ATGTGGATCTGTAATCAGTCATTACAATCAGAGTCATAGCGTCATACGGCACGGAAACAGGTCCTACGGCCCCCCACTACCCCCCCACACTGACCAACATGCCCCGACCGACCTACACTCGTCCCAACTGCCTGCTTTAGGCCCATACCCCTCTAAACCTGCCCGATCCATGTACCCGTCTAAATATTTCTTAAACATTGTCATAGTCCCTGCCTCAATTACCCCCTCTGGCAGACACAAAATGCTGGAGCAACTCAGCGGGTGAGGCAGCATCTATGGTGAGAAGGAATGGGCGATGTTTCGGGTCTCAGTGTAATGTCAAAGTCAAATTGTTTTACAATTGAAAAGACTAGGCTTGTATTCACAGGGGTTTAGAAGGATGAGGGGATATCTTATAGAAACATATAAAATTATAAAAGGACTGGACAAGCTATATAGATGCAGGAAAAATGTTCCCAATGTTGGGCGAGTCCAGAACCAGAGGCCACAGTATTAGAATAAAGGAGAGGCCATTTAAGACTGAGGTGAGGAAACCTTTTCACCCAGAGAGTTGTGAATTTGTGGAATTCCCTTCCACAGAGGGCAGTGGAGGCCAAGTCACTGGAGTGATATAAGAGAGAGTTAGATAGAGCTCTAGGGGCTGGTGGAGTCAAGGCATATGGGGAGAAGGTAGGCACGGGTTATTGATTGGGGATGATCAGCCGTGATCACAATGAATGGCGGTGCTGGCTCGAAGGGCCTAATGGCCTCCTCCTGCACCTTTATGCTATGTTTCTATGATTAAACAAGATTTACAAGGACGTTGACTATTTCAATGAACCCTGGCTAATACAAAGACAAGTTACTTTTAACATCCAAACCATAGATACAAGACAGGTATATAATGGCGTCTCAGTCATATAACCATATAACAATTACAGCACGTAAACAGGCCATCTCGGCCCTTCTAGTCCGTGCCGAACACGTATTCTCCCCTAGTCCCATCTACCTGCACTCAGACCATAACCTTCCATTCCTTTCTCGTCCATATAACTATCCAATTTATTTTTAAATTATAAAATCGAACATGCCTCCACCACTTCCACTGGAAGCTCATTCCACACAGCTACCACTCTCTGAGTAAAGAAGTTCCCCCTCATGTTACCCGTAAACTTCTGTCCCTTAATTCTCAAATCATGTCTTCTTGTTTGAATCTTCCCTACTCTCAATGGGAAAAGCTTATCCACGTCAACTCTGTCTATCCCTCTCACCATTTTAAAGATCTCTATCAAGTCCCCCCTTAACCTTCTGCGCTCCAGAGAATAAAGACCTAACTTGTTCAACCTTTCTCTGTAACTTAGTTGCTGAAACCCAGGCAACATTCTAGTAAATCTCCTCTGTACTCTCTCTGTTTTGTTGACATCCTTCCTATAATTAGGCGACCAAAATTGTACACAATACTCCAGAATTGGCCTCACCAATGCCATTAAAGGTCTTGGGAGAGATTAGACTACAGAAAAGTGGACTGTAAAAGTGAGGCAGGTCTTGCCACGTCTCTTACCCTCGGCGCACTCCAGTTAAGCTTTGGAAAAACGATGCCTCCAAGAGAGTTTATAGCTTCCTGCACCTGTGCTGCAAAGTCTGGGAACTCTGGAGCCTGAAGGAAAATATAACGGTTAAATGCAAGTGTTAGGGAAACACCACAACAAAATGATGCTCACTCAAAACCCAAACCAGGCAAGCACGCTGGTGCAACGGCAGAGCTGCTGCCGTACAGCGCTTTCAGCACCAGAGACCAGGGTTCCATCCTGACTGCAGATGTTTCACATTCTCCACGTGACCAGTGTGGGTTTTCTCCGGGTGCTCCAGTTTCCTCCCCACACTCCAAAGACGTGCAGGTTTGTAGGTTCATTGGCTTGGTATACAATGTAAATTGTCCCTAGAGTGTGTGTAGGGCAGTGTTAATGTGCGGGGGTCGCTGGTCGGCGTGGAATCGGAGGAACAAAGGGCCTGTCTCTAAACTAAAAACTAAGCTAAACCCACCATCTCCTCTGTAAAAGTCACAAACGCTGGAGAAACTCCGACCCGAAATGTCACCTATTCCTTCGCTCCAAAGATGCTGCCTCACCCGCTGAGTTTCTCCAGCATTTTTATCTACCTTCAAGTGTTCCAGCATCTGCACTTCCTTCTTAAACATCTCCTCTATAATAAAACCTTCAGTTCTAAAATTAATAATGTTCAATGCGCTCGAAGTTCCTTTAATGCTACATCTTGATAAATTAAATTATGAAGATGTAGCATTAAAGGAACTTCGCTGTCTGCGGAGGGCGCTCAGCATCGCCAAGGACTGCTCTCACCCCAACCATGGACTGTTTACCCTCCTACCATCCGGGAGGCGCTACAGGTCTCTCCGTTGCCGAACCAGCAGGTCGAGGAACAGCTTTTTTCCGGCGGCTGTCACTCTACTAAACAACGTACCTCGGTGACTGCCAATCACCACCCCCCCCCCCCCCCCCCCCCCCGACACTTATTATTATTTATTCAAATCGTTTGCAATGTCGCTCTTCAAGGGAGATGCTAAATGCATTTCGTTGTCTCTGTACTGTACACTGACAATGACAATTAAATTGAATCTGAATCTGAAAACACCGTATTAAAGATAGCGGAGTCAGGGGATATGAGAAGGCAGGAACGGGTTACTGATTATGGATGATAGACCAAAATGCTGGAGAAACTCAGCGGGTGAGGCAGCATCTTTGGAGCGAAGGAATAGGTGACGTTTCGGGTCGGAGTTTCTCCAGCATTTGTGACTTTTACAGAGGAGATGGTGGGTTTAGCTTAGTTTTTAGTTTAGAGACAGGCCCAGGCCCTCAGCATCGATGGAGCGAAGGAAATAGGCAACGTTTCTGGATTATATCCTTATGGGGAGAAGGCAGGAGAATGGGGTTGAGAGAAAGTTACATCGAATGGTGGAGGAGACGATGGGCCGAATGGCCCACTTCTGCTCCTATCACTTACAAAATCAGATGATACTATATGTAAATACGATCAGTTTAAAGTGATTGTGGAAGATCAGCCATGATCACATTGAATGGCGGTGCTGGCTCGATGGGCCGAATGGCCTGCTCCTGCACCTATGGTCTATTAATAAGATATTCATATTTAATGAAATGGTGCGTTATCGTCACAGGAGCAAGGTGCAAATGCGCATTGGAATTATTATCTTACAGTCCAGCAGAGTATCACCTTACCACCCCCTGATCAGCAGCTTTGTACTGAGAGGGGGTCTGCTGAGCCCACATGCAAGAGCCATCATTAGAGCAACACAAAAAAACTATTACGATTAAGACACAATGAACTGCAGATGCTGGTTTATAAAAAAACAAAGTGCTGGAGGTACTCAGCGGGTCTGGCAGTCACGTGTACTGAGGTACAGTCAAAAGGTTTGTTTTGCCTGCTATCCCATCCAATGCCACAAGTGGCGGTAGAGGACAAGTCAATGGATATTTTTAAGGCAGAGGTAGATGCATGTTTGATTAGGTAGACAAAATTGGTGGAGAAACTCAGCGGGTGCAGCAGCATCTATGGAGCGAAGGAAATAGGCAACGTTTCGGGCCAAAACCCTTCCGGGTTTCGGCCCGAAACGTTACCTATTTCCAGAAGGATTTCGCCCCGAAACGTTGCCTAATTCCAGAAGGATTTCCAGAAGGATTTTGGCCCGAAACGTTGCCTATTTCCAGAAGGATTTCGGCCCGAAACGTTGCCTATTTCCAGAAAGATTTCGGCCCGAAACGTTGCCTATTTCCAGAAGGATTTCGGCCCGAAACGTTGCCTATTTCCAGAAGGATTTCGGCCTGAAACGTTGCCTATTTCCAGAAGGATTTCGGCCCGAAACGTTGCCTATTTCCAGAAGGGTTTCGGCCCGAAACGTTGCCTATTTCCTTCGCTCCATAGATGCTGCCGCACCCTCTGAGTTTCTCCAGCACTTTTTGTCTATCTTCGATTTTCCAGCATCTGCAGTTCCTTCTTGAACTGATGCTTGATTAGTACGGGTGTCAGGGGTTATGGGGGGGGGGGAAGGCAGGAGAATGGGGTTAAGAGAGAAAGTTAGATTGAATGGCGGAGTAGACGATGGGCCGAATGGCCCACTTCTGCTCCTATCACTTACAAAATCAGATGATACTATACGTAAATACGATCAGCTTAAAGTGCAATAGGTGGAGCAAAGGGGAAGATACAGAGTGCAGAATATAGTTCTCAGCATTGTAGCGCATCAGTTCCACAGACAAAGTCCAATGTCCGCAATGGGGTAGAGGTGAATCGGACAGTTGATAGACCCACAAATCTGGTGTAACTCAGCGGGACAGGAAGCGTCTCTGGAGAGACGGAATGGGTGCCATTTCGGGTCAAGACCCTTCTTCAGTCTGAAACGTCACCTATCCATGTTCTCCAGAGATGCTGCCTGGCCCGCTGAGTTACTCCAGCACTCAAGTGTTTATCTTTGGTGTAAACCAGCATCTGCAGTTCCTTTCTACAAACATTAAATGATATTCATCCAAAATACTAATAATGTCAACAGCTTCTTACCGTAAGTGTCGTCACATTCTCATCATCTGACCACTACGTGAAAGAAACATAAAATGAGTCAAGACGCATAAAATAAAACTGTGTTGCAGAATATTTAAGATCAGTTTATTGTCGTGTGTACCGAGGTACAGGGAAAAGCTTTTGTTGCGCGCTAACCAGTCAGCGGAAAGACAATACATGATTACAATCGAGCCGTCCACAGTGTACAGATACAGGATGAAGGGAATAACGTTTAGTGCAGATAGTTTGAAGGTCTTCAATAAGCTGGATGGGAGGTCAGGACCGCTCTCTGGTTGTGGTCGGATGGTTCAGTTCTTCTTGGTTTCCTGGTCCTCCAAAAATATTCCAAATGGAATTTAAACTGGAGATGGTGGAGGGTGGACTTAAGCAAGAAAGGGTTCTTGGGAAGATAAAGCTACCTTAAATTTAGTTGTGTCTGGTTGGGTAACTATGGTAGGGTGAAGGCTATTCCACGCTTTAATTGTGCGGGGGAATAACAAATTGCTGTACACATCTGTCTTGGTAGCTGGAATCACAAATTGGATCCAATGCCCTCGTCTGCTCCTAATAGGTTTGGGTTTTGGCTAGGTATGGTCACCTATGTTGAGCTGCCCATTTAACATTTTGTAAACACAGGTCCTCTTATTCCTCATGCTCTCCATACTGTGCTACTGAGCTTTACATCTGTCTTGGAGAGGGTTCCAGCCCAATGAAATGGGTCAATAGACAATAGACAATACGTGCAGGAGGAGGCCATTCGGCCCTTCGAGCCAGCACCGCCATTCAATGCGAGCATGGCTGATCATCCACAATCAGTACCCCGTTCCTGCCTTCCCCCCATATCCCCTGACTCCGCTATCTTTAAGAACCCTATCTAGCTCTCTCTTGAAAGCATCCAGAGAACCGGCCTCCACCGCCCTGTGGGGCAGAGAATTACAGACTCACAACTCTCTGTGAAATTTGCAGTGTATACAGTCATTTACAGTGTATAGATACATGATAAGGGAATACCATTTAGTGCAAGGTAAAGCCAGTAAAGTCCGATCAAGGATAGTCCGAGGATCGCCTGATAACAGCAGGAAAGAAACTGTCCCTGAATCTGGAGGTGTGCGTTTACACACTTCTGTGCCTCGTGCCCGATGGGAGAGGGGGGGGAGAAGAGGGAGTGACCGGGCGCTGAGACCGGTCCTTGATTATGCTGCCAACCCTAACCCTGAACATGCAGCATCCACATATAAAATTATAAAAGGACTGGACAAGCCAGATGCAAGAAAAATCGTCCCAATGTTGGGCGAGTCCAGAACTAGGGGCCACAATCTTAGAATAAAGGGGAGGTCATTTAAGACTGAGGTGAGAAAAAACTTTTTCACCCAGAGAGTTGTGAATTTGTGGAATTCCCTGCCACAGAGGGCAGTGGAGGCCAAGTCACTGGATGGATTTAAGAGAGAGTTAGATAGAGCTCTAGGGGCTGGTGGAGTCAAGGGACATGGGGAGAAGGCAGGCACGGGTTATTGATTGGGGACGATCAGCCATGATCACAATGAATGGCGGTGCTGGCTCGAAGGCCGAATGGCCTCCTCCTGAACCTATTTTCTATGTTTCAATCAATAACTGGATGAAGTTCGATGAAGGCAACAATACAGACCTGCACATCCTGCTCCTCGTCACTGTCTTCATTCGTTTGTGAACAACTTGGGGCTTCATTTCTGTAACGATTAAAAACAGATTTCCAGACCATTTTCGCAGCTTCCGTCGTTTTGTTTGGTGTCGCGTGTGTGGGGGTACAGTGAAAAGCTTTAGCCGTGCGATAACCAGTCAGCGGAAAGACTGAGTAAGAATTTAATTTTTCTATCTGGGACATATGACAATAGAACATTCCTGACTCTCTACTATACGTGTTTAGGAAGGAACTGCAGAGGCTGGAAAATCGAAGGTAGACAAAAATGCTGGAGAAACTCAGCGGGTGCAGCAGCATCTATGGAGCGAAGGAAATAGGCAACGTTTCGGGCCGAAACCCGGAATGGTTTCGGCCCGAAACGTTGCCTATTTCCAGAAGGATTTCGGCCCGAAACGTTGCCTATTTCCAGAAGGATTTCGGCCCGAAACGTTGCCTATTTCCAGAAGGATTTTGGCCCGAAACGTTGCCTATTTCCAGAAGGATTTCGGCCACAAACATTGCCTATTTCCAGAAGGATTTCGACCCGAAACGTTGCCTATTTCCTTCGTTCCATAGATGCTGCCTCACCCACTGAGTTTCTCCAGCATTTTTGTCTACCTCCATTTTCCAGCATCTGCAGTTCCTTCTTAAATATTTGATTCTTACCTCCCAGAAACTACCAGAGTCCCATCATCCAGTAAATAATCGGTGACATCTTGCGGGAGTGGCAGGATAATGCTGTGAAGACAATACACAAGATGTAAACGATGCATCTGGAAGAATCTTGGAGTGAAACACAGAACAGTACAGCACAAGAACAGGCCCTTCGGCCCACAATATCCGTGCCGAACACGAGGCCAAGACCAAATCTTATCTGCCTGCACGTGATCCATATCCATCTATTCCCAGCATATCCGTGTTCCCGATGTTGGGGGAGTCCAGAACCAGGGGCTACAGTTTAAGAATAAGGAGTAAGCCATTTAGAACGGAGATGAGGAAACACTTTTTCTCACAGAGGGTGGTGAGTCTGTGGAATTCTCTGCCTCAGAGGGTGGTGGAGGCCGGTTCTCTGGATACTTTCAAGAGAGATCTAGATAGGGCTCTTAAAAATAGCAGAGTCAGGGGATATTGGGAGAAGGCAGGAACGGGGTACTGATTGGGGATGATCAGCCATGATCACACTGAGTGACGGTGCTGGTTCAAAGGGCCAAATGGCCTACTCCTGCACCTATTGTCTATTGCTTAAAATGGACACAAATAGCTGGAGTAATTCAGCA
>NC_073398.1:35425619-35430619 GCF_028641065.1 Leucoraja erinaceus | reverse complement strand
GAACAAAGGGGGCGATGGTCAAGGAATCACAGAAGGGGAGTGTCGAGAGAGGGTGTTGCAGAATTCTGATTCCTTGAACATCTTCCCCATTGATCTGTGTTTTCACACCTTAACCTTCCAGATCTCTATGTCTCTCTCTCCCCAACTCTCAGGATGATTGGTCACAGTCTTTTACCCAGAGTGCAGGAGTCTAACACTACAGGGCACAGGCTTTCAGTGAGAGGGGAAAGATTTAAAGGGGACATCTCTATAAGATCACCCCTCATCCTCCTGCGCTCCAAGGAATAGAGTCCCAGCCTGCTCAACCTCTCCCTGTAGCTCAGGCCCCTCGAGTCCTGGCAACATCCTCGTAAATCTTTGATATAGTATATAAATACAATTGTCAAACTCAAATACAATAGGTAGAGCATAGGAAAAAGGTTTAGTTCAGAGCTACACCACGGAAACAGGCCCTTCGGCCCATCGAGTCCGCACCGACCAGCGATCCCCGCACATTTACACCATCCTACATGCACTTGGGACAATTTACATTTACACTAAGCCAATAAACCTAAAAGCCTGTACGTCTTTGGAGTGTGGGAGGGAACTGAAGATCGCGGAGAAAACCCACGCAGGTCACGGGGAGAACGTGCAAACTGCGTACAGACAGCGCCCGTAATCGGGATCGAACCCAGGTCTCCGGCACTGCGAGGCAACAACTCTACTGCTGCGCCACCGTGCCACCCAGAGGGCCATTTAGAGAGCCAAGTGTGGGCAATTGGGACTAGCCTAGTTGGGCAACTTGCTTGGTGTGGACAAGTTTGGCCAGGGAACCTGTTTCTGTGTGTGTGAACTGTCACAAAGCCATGATCCAAACATTCTTTCACAAAAGACTGTGAGCAGTTGCGAGGGTGGATTGAAGTAAATTATTTCTACAGGTTGTAGAGGCTGGAACAAGAGTTTCAGTTGAGTTTATTGTCACGTGTACCGAGGTACAGTGAAAAGCTATTGTTGCGTGCTAACCAGTCAGCGGAAAGACAATACACGATTACAATCGAGCCGTCCACAGTGTACAGATACATGATAAAGGGAATAATGTGAATAAAGTTCAGTGCAAGATTAAGTCCGATTAAAGATAGTCCAAGGGTCTCCAGTGAGGAAGATTAGGTGCAAGAGTAGGCCATTCGGCCCTTCGAGCCAAGACTGCTCTCTGGTTGTGGTAGGATGGTTCAGTTGCCTGATAACAGCTGGGAAGAAACTGTCCCTGAATCTGGAGGTGTGCGTTGGTTTTCACACTTCTGTACCTCTTGCCCGATGGGAGAGGGGCGAAGAGGGAGTGACCGGGGGTGAGACTGGTCCTTGATGATGCTGCTGGCCTTGCCGAGGCAACGTGAGGTGTAGATGGAGGGAGGTTGGTTTGTGTGTGTGTGATGGTCTGGGCTGCAACTGTCCACAATTCTCTGCAATATCTCGTGGTCTTGGACGGAGCCGTTCCCAAACCGTGCTGTGACGCGTCCCGATAAAACGCTCTCTACGGCGCATGTGTAGACGTTGGTGAGGGTTGTTGGGGACATGCAGAACTTCCTAAACCTTCTAATGAAGTAGAGTCGTTGCTGTGGTTTCTGGACCATGTTCCCAAACTTAACCATGTTCATCAGAGATGCTGCCTGACCTGTTGAGTTACTCTAGCTGTTCGTGTTCTAAGGGGAATTAGATTTAGCTGTTGGGGCTAACGGAATCAAGGGATATGGGGAGAAGGCAGGAACGGGGTCCTGATTTTGGACAATCGGCAATGATCATATCGAATGGCGGTGCTGGCTCAAAGGGCCGAATGACCTGCTCCTGTACCTATTGTCGATGTTTCTATGAGAGAAGAGGTGTGAAACCAAGAGGTAGTGAGACCACACCTGGAGTATTGTGTGCAGTTTTGGTCCCCTAATTTGAGGAAGGACATTCTTGCTATTGAGGGAGTGCAGCGTAGGTTTACAAGGTTAATTCCCGGGATGGCGGGACTGTCATATGCTGAGAGAGTGGAGCAGCTGGGCTTGTACACTCTGGAGTTTAGAAGGATGAGAGGGTATCTCATTGAAACATATAAGATTGTTAAGGGTTTGGACAAGCTAGAGGCAGGAAGCATGTTCCCGATGTTGGGGGAGTCCAGAACCAGGGGCCACAGAGTTTAAGAATAAGGGGTAAGCCATTTAGAACGGAGACGAGGAAACACTTTTTCTCACAGGGAGTTGTGAGTCGGTGGAATTTTCTGCCTCAGAGGGCGGTGGAGGCCGGTTCTCTGGGTGCTTTCAGGAAAGAGCTAGATAGGGCTCTTAAAGATAGCAGAGTCAGGGGATATGGGGAGAAGGTAGGAACGGGGTACTGATTGGGGATGATCAGCCATGATGACATTGAATGGCGGTGCTGACTCGAAGGGCCGAATGGCCTACTCCTGCACCTATTGTCGATGTTTCTATGAGAGGAGAGGTGTGAAATGTAAAGCTGTAGAGGGGGGGGGGGGTGTGTGCGGTGTGGGATCTGTCACTGTGTGTGGGCTACGGGGCTGAAGTCTGGATACGGTTCATCTCACAGGTTAGTAACTTGTGGGTCAACGGCTGTTAATATTAAACTCGAGTGGGATAGTTCCTGTAAACCAAACACAGTAAGGGAAACTATTGGGAAAACTGCAATGTTTTTTGAAAGATTTCCGCTGAAATCCGTCTTCAATTTTCTGTTGCGTTTCAGATTGAAGAAGACCGTTGGGAGAGAAGGAAGCGTGCTGGGATCGGAACCGTTGGCTCGGAATCTCAACGTCCTCTTCATTTGTCTTTGTTCCCCAAAATACAACGTTAAATATCGGCCTCCAGTCACCAGCGTGAAGATGGAACCCGCCAATCAAACCTGTCAAACCATCGTCAAAGAGGAGGTAACTGCTCGCAACCTTCATTTTTCTCCGTTTTAGTTTAGTTTAGTTTAGAGATACAGCGCGGAAACAGGCCCTTCGGCCCACCGGGTCCGTGCCGACCAGCGATCCCCGCACACTAACACCCACTAGGGACAATTTTAACATTTACAAGCCAATTAACCGACAAATTTGTCACTTGCGGGCGGAGCACCAAGGCAAATTCCTTGTATGTGAATACTTGGCCAATAAACCTATTCATCCATTCCAACCTGCACGTCTTTGGAGTGACGTTTCGGTTAGAGACCCTCCTTCAGAAGTGATTTTTAGACTGTACATTAGACTTTAGAGGCACAGCATGAAAACAGGCCCTTCAGCCCACCTACACTATCCTACACACTATGGACTATGTACAATTTTACTGAAGGCAAGTTAACCTCACAACCTGGAGTTTGGAGAGGAAACTGGAACAGCTGGAGAAAACCCACGCAGGTCACGGGGAGAACGTGCAAACTCCGTACAGACAGCACCCGCAGTCAGGATGGAACCCGGGTCTCTGGCGCTGTGAGGCAGCAGCTCTACCCGCTGCACCACCAGGCATGGATTGGGTAGACGGTGAAAGCCTTTCCTCCCACCCCCCCCCAGGTTGGAAATGAGAGCGCGCCAGACACCCGGGTCTGTCTGTGTGGAGTTTGCAGGTTCTCCCTGTGACCGCGTGGGTTTCCTCCCACGTCCCAAAGACGTGCGGGTTTGTAGGATAATCGGCCCCTCTGTAAATTGGATGAGAAAGTGGGATAGCACAGAACTGGTGTGAACGGGCGATCGCTGGTCAGCACGGACTCGGTGGGCCGAAGGGCCTGGTACTGTGCTGTCTCTCTGAACAAAAAACAAAGTCTTTCACGGTCCCTGTGCAGACGAAGACAAACCCGCAGCGACCTGATCGTTCTTTCATTCACAGGTGCTGATGAAGGGCAAATGGGCCCAACTCCTCCAGACTACATACGTCGACCCCACCGGCAAGACCAGGTGAGGACGCACACTGGGGGAGGGGGGGTGGGGGGTGAATGGGGTGGAGGGGATTGGGGAGCGGAGGGAGGGGGAGGGGAGAGGAGGCGGGATGAAAGGGTGCAGGGAGGGGAAGTTTGAGGGGGAAGGGAGGAGAGAGGGAGGGAGGGGAGGGGGCCTCGGGCAGGCTCTGATGCTCCGTCCACTCCCCCCCGTTGGGGAGGGAGTGTCGCTGCTCCCCACCCTCACCCTGCGCCATTTGTATCCAATGCAGAACAATGAAATTGTCCCTTGTGGCAGCACAACAGGCCTGGAAACACATAAATAGACACAGAGTGCTGGAGTAACTCAGTGGGTCAGGCAGCATCTATGGAGCTAAGGAAATAGGAAACGTTGCCTATTTCCAGAAGGACTTCGGCCCCGAAACGTTGCCTATTTCCTTCGCTCCATAGATGCTGCTGCACCATTACTCAGTGGGTCAGGCAGCATCTGTGGAGAACATGGATAGGTGACGTTTCACAGAGTGCCTCAGCCCGCCGAGTCTGCGCCGACCAGCGATCCCCGCACGCTAACACCATCCTACACCCACACTAGGGGACAATTTACATTTTACACCGAAGCCAATTCGCCTACAAACCTGCACGTCTCTGTAGTGTGGGAGGAAACCGGAGCACCCGGAGAAAACCCACGCAGGTCACGGGGAGAACGTGCAAACTCCGTACAGACAGCGCCCGTAGTCGGGATCGATCCCGGGTCTCTGGCGCGGTGAGGCAGCAGCTCTACCCGCTGCGCCACCGTGATGTTTAATTTCAGTCAAGTTTGTCAGGTGTGCAGTGAAAAGCTTTTTGTTGCGTGCTAACCAGCCAGCGGAAAGATTAGACATGATTCCAATCGAGCCGCCCACGGTGTGCAGATGCAGGGGAGAGGGAGTAACGTTCTGCGATACAGATTGTTCTATTGTGTTTATCGATCTATTTCTCACCGGTTTCCTCGGTTCTGTTGAAACAGGGTGTGGGAAACGGTGAAACGAACAACCAGGAAACCGAACAGTAAATGCGACGGTAAGCCGGCAAGCGGTGTTCAGCAGCTTTACGTCATAGACTCTAGATATACAGCGCAGAAA
>NC_073398.1:35405619-35420619 GCF_028641065.1 Leucoraja erinaceus | reverse complement strand
AGACACAGAGAAACTCAGCGGGTCAGGCAGCATCTGTGGAGAACATGGTTAGGTGACGTTTCACAGAGTGCTGGAGTAACTCAGCGGGTGCAGCAGCATCTATGGAGCTAAGGAAATAGGCAACGTTTCGGGTCGAAACCCTTCCGGGTTTCGGCCCGAAACGTTGCCTATTTCCAGAAGGGTTTCAGCCCGAAACGTTGCCTATTTCCTTCGCTCCATAGATGCTGCTGCACCATAACTCAGCGGGTCAGGCAGCATCTGTGGAGAACATGGATAGGTGACGTTTCACAGAATGCTGGAGTAACTCAGCGGGTCAGGCAGCATCTGTGGAGAACATGGATAGGTGACGTTTCACAGAATGCTGGAGTAACTCAGCGGGTCAGGCAGCATCTGTGGAGAACACAAAACATCACCCATTCCATTTTCTCCAGCACTCTGAGTTTGCACGTTCTCCCCACGCAGGTCACGGGGAGAACGTGCAAACTCCGTACAGACAGCCCCCGTCGTGGGGATCGAACCCGGGTCTCCGGCGCTGTGAGGCAGCGACTCTACCGCTGCACCACCGTGCGGGTTTGTAGGTTAATCGGCCCCTCTGTAAATTGCCCCCTAGTGTGTAGGGAGTGGATGAGAAAGTGGGATAACATAGAACTAGTGTGTGAACGGGCGATCGCTGGTCGGCACGGACTCGATGGGCCGATGGGCCTGTTTCCATGCTGTATCTCTAAACTAATTTGTTCTATTTTATTGTATAACTGTGTGATTCTTGTAATTAGACACCCGATTTCACGTGGATTAAGTCGTCTTTTCTTCACCTTTCAGATGACGGAGGTATGTACGTTTGCCAAATACTTTTACTTTGCGGCGATCTGGCTTGGCTAAGTATGATTAATGAACGGCCCGTTCTTACACAACACCGATCCGTCTGATTATGTTGCTTGTTGCAATCCCAAGCGATCACTATCTTCTCACCCAAACACTTTGTCTTCTCAGAATTTGTTGAAGTTATTTTAATTCCTTTGAATGAACTTCGAAAGAAAATTGACGGTAAGATTAGCATTTTTGTTTAAGTCTTGAACTTTTGACACAGGCATTGTGGTTCCTGCGGCGTACTTTTTCCTTGTTCGAAGAGATTTAATTTATTTTTAAAATGTCTTTGATGATGTCGGCTGCTTTCCCGGGGCAGCGTGAAGTGTAGATGCAGTCAATGGTGGGGAGTGTGGTCTGTGTGTGATGGACTGGGCTACATCTACAATGGTGGGGAGTGTGGTGTGTGTGTGTGATGGACTGGGCTACATCTACAATGGTGGGGAGTGTGGTCTGTGTGATGGACTGGGCTACATCTACAACTCTCTGCGATTTCTTGCGATATTAGTTTAGTTTAGAGATATAGCACGGAAACAGGCCCTTCAGCCCACTGAGTCCGTGCCGACCAGCGATCCCCGCACACTTAACACTATCCTACACACACATTAGGGACAATTTACACTTATACCAAGCCAATTAACCTACAAACCTGCACGTCTTTGGAGTGTGGGAGGAAAACGGAGCACCCGGTGAAAACCCACGCAGGTCACGGGGAGAACGTGCAAACTCTGTACAGACAGCGCCTGTAGTCAGGATTGAACCCGGGTCTCTGGCGCTGTGAGGCAGCAGCTCTACCCGCTGCGCCACCGTGACGGGCTGTTTAGTGCTGCACTGTTTAAGGTTAATTCCCGGGATGGTGGGACTGTCTTATGCTGAGAGAATGGAGAACCTGGGCTTGTACACTCTGGTGTTTAGAAGGATGAGAGGGGATCTCATTGGAACATATAAGATTGTTAAGGGCTTGGACACACTAGAGGTAGGAAACGTGTTCCCGATGTTGGGGGAGTCCAGAACCGGGGGCCACAGTTTAAGAATAAGGAGTAAGCCATTTAGAACGGAGACGAGGAAACACTTTTTCACACAGAGAGTGGTGAGTCTGTGGAATTCTCTGCCTCAGAGGGCGGTGGAGGCCGGTTCTCTGGATGCTTTCAAGAGAGAGCTTAGATAGGGCTCTTAAAGATAGTGGAGTCAGGGGATATGGGGAGAAGGCAGGAACGGGGTACTGATTGTGGATGATCAGCCATGATCACATTGAATGACAGTGCTGGCTGGAAGGGCCGAATGGCCTCCTCCTGCACCTATTGTCTATTGTTCTGTGTTCTACATGCTGAATACTTGCTTTCTTTTTCTTTAAGAAATGCTTCAAGCGGAGAACATCATGGTGGATGCCCGTGTTTACATTTACGCCCTGGGATTGACACATGCAACATCTAAGCCAGACGTCTTGCCCGTCTTAAAAGCTTGAAGGGAAGACGTTATCTGCGTCTGCGGCCAAACCCGCTCTTGGGAGCAGACGTTCCAGGAGGAAGTCAGTCCCAGTCGAGCTGTGTGAACCCCATTTTTTATAATCTGTCGCTGTGCAAAGAAGTTATAATATTAGTCGTGTTCAAATTAAGGTAGTTGCAGGATTAGGCATAGGAATGCAAGTTTACACATCTGCCTTATGTTCAAAGCAAGTGTGTGGCAGGCAACGCTAAAACACTGCTGGCAATTGTCATCTCTGAGCAAGGAATGAGCGAGTTAGTGATAGAAATTATGTTGTGTCCAAATATAATCTTCCCCGCGCAATTCTAAAACCTTGTCACTGACCGCCTTGTAGGTTGCACGAGGGTTTGATAAAAGTGGCACGGTGGCGCAACGCCAGAGACCCGGGTTCCATCCTGACTACAGGTGCTGTGTGTGTGTGTGTGTGTGTGTGTGTGTGTGTATCTGTATGTATCTCTGTGCTTGTGTCTGTGTGTGTGTGTGTGTGTGTGTGTGTGTGTATCTGTGTGCGTGTGTGTGTTTGTGTGTGTGTATGTGTGTGTGCGCGTGTATCTGTGTGCATGTGTGTGCGCGCGTGCATCTGTGTGTGTGTCTGCGCATGTGTGCGTGTATCTGTGTGTATCTCTGTTTGTGTGTCTGTATCAGTATGTGTGTATCTGTGTGTGTGTGTCTGCGTGTGTGTATCTGTGTGTGTCTGCGTGCGCGTGTTTGTGTATCTGTGTGTGTGTGTGTATCTGTGTGTGTGTCTATGTGTGTGTGTATCTGCATGTGTTTGCGTCTGTGTGTGCGTGCGTCTGTCCGTGTGTGTGTGTGTGTCTGCATGTGTTTGCGTCTGTGTGTGCGTGCGTTTGTCCGTGTGTGTGTGTCTGCATGTGTGTGTGTGTGTGTGCGCGCATGTGTGTGTATCTATGTGTGTGTGCGCGTGCGTCTCTGTCTGTGTCTGTGTGTGTGCATGTGTGAAGTTTGCATGTTCTCCCCATGGCCATGTGGGATCCTCCAGCTGCTCCGCGCACTACGGGACAATTTACAGAATCCAATTAACAGTAGGTTTTTTGGAGTGTGGGAGGAAACTGGGGAAAGCCCACACAGTCACGGGGAGAACGTACAAACTCCACACAGACAGGATCAAACCCAGGTCTCTGGCGCTGTGAGGCAGCAACTCTACCGCTGCGCCACAGTTCCTCCAGCACTTTGTGTTTTGTTCAGAATTCCAGCAGCTGCAGTTCCTCATCTAACTCTAGCGTTCATTTAGTGTTTTATTGTCTTTGAGAACATTCCCTTTGCACCTTAAGGAAGGATCCACAGAATTTTAGCCGCCTGCAGTAAACTCTAAAGCGGTTTTAAAAGCGCATTCCCACTACGATCGTGGGTCCTCCGGCAATGTTTACAAGTATACATTTAAGAATGACACATTTGCTCTGACAAGCTGCTTATATCATGGTGTGACATAGCTGGTAGTATAGTCGCAGTAAGAGGCATTTATCGAAGGTACATATTTAACGTGGGTAATAGAATAGATTAAAATGTCATTTAGAAAGAACACAGCACAAGGATATTGCTTGAATTAGATAATACTTGAATTAGGTAATAAATGCTCTCTATTATTGAGCAGTCAAAATAACCCAATACCTCGTATAATATAGGACATGGGTTATCGCGATGCAGCCTTCATGTTTAAGATCTTCTTCAAGGCTAGATTAATTCATTAATTTAGTCTTTCATATTCACCCTCCCCCCCCCCCCCCAATTAAATATATGATTGCACTAAATTGCCTACTTGGTTTTTCAGTTTGGGAAACTCATTAAAAGTTTGGAGAATCGCCCGTGGCTGAATTCACTAGAATGGCCATCATTGACCAGTCGACTTCTGAGTCACATTGCTGTCCTGCTCATTAAAATACTCGTGCAAGTGTATACATTTCCGGTATCTCTCGACTAAGTGGACAACTTCTTTACCAAGTGTTTAGCCAGGTTATTTGTTTTCATGTGACAACAGACAATAGGTGCAGGAGTAGGCCATTCGGCCCTTCGAGCCAGCACCGCCATTCAATGTGATCCTGGCTGATCATCCCCAATCAGTACCCCGTTCCTGCCTTCTCCCCATATCCCCGACTCCGCTATCTTTAAGAGCCCTATCTAGCTCTCTCTTGAAAGTATCCAGAGAACCGGCCTCCTCCGCCCTCTGAGGCAGAGAATTCCACAGACTCACCACTCTCTGTGTGGAAAAAGTGTTTCCTCGTCTCCGTTCTAAATGGCTTACTCCTTATTCACAAACTGTGTGGCCCCTGGTTCTGGACTCCCCAATGGGACAGTGACAGGAGCAGAATTTGGCCATTCGGCCCATCGAGTCTACTCCACCTTTCAATCATGGCCGATCTACCTCTCCCTCCGAACCCCATTCTCCTGCCTTCTCCCCGTAACCTAAGAGTTAGATGGAGCTCTTAGGGCTAACAGAATCAAAGGATATGGGGAGAAAGCAGGAACAGGGAGGGGTTTGGTGGAGGGGGGGACAAAGCCAGCCCAGTGATACCACCCAACACACACGGACTCTATACATTGGTCAGTTAACGTACCATCCCCTCTATGGGTCATGGGAGCTGAGCAGCCACGGTGAGGATTGATCCAGTGCCTCTGATGTTTGATGCAGTGACTGCTCTGCTATAGGATCTTTGCTGCTAACAGTACCAAGGCGCCATTAACCCGTTAACAGGCTGTGCAGAAGCAACCGCATCAGATAAAAGACTGATGGTGAACCCACCGTACTTACATTTTTAATTCAGGATCTTCAAATATCCTCAAATAAATGAGATGAAAGTGTACAATGAGTGATCCACGGCTGCTGTTATTTCCATCACGTTACAGGTATGAAAAAAGTCAATTTAAGGGCCTGTCACAGTTAGACGATGTTTTAGGCAACTAGGCCGGGGTGTTGCCTGTACGGTCGTGAGTCGTCTCCTCAGTCGCCCAAAGATTCGTGGCGTCTTTCTGGTCACCGCTGGATTTTGAAATGTGTAAAGCTTTTCAGGCGACAGTCAGCGACCGTGGGCTCGTCTTGTCCTGGCGTTGGGGCTGCCGTAGGTTGTCGACGGTGCCGACTTCGGTGAGTTCCATTTTTCGCAGGCACTTAAATAATAAATCGCCTAGTGGGACAGGCCCATTAGCTTAGAGTCACAGCACGGAAACAGGCCCACTGAGTCCACGCCGACCATCGATCACCCGTTAACTCCAGTTCCATGTTATCCCACTTCCTCATCCACTACCCTGCACACTGGAGGCAATTTTACAGCATACGCTGAGAGAATGGAGAACCTGGGCTAGTACACTCTGGAGTTTAGAAGGATGAGAGGGAATCACATTGAAACATATAAGATTGTTAAGGGCTTGGACACGCTAGAGGCAGGAAACATGTCCCCGATGTTGGGGGAGTCCAGAACCAGGGGCCACACACAGTTCAAGAATAAGGAGTAAGCCATTTAGAACGGAGACGAGGAAACACTTTTTCTCACAGAGAGTGGTGAGTCTGTGGAATTCTCTGGCTCAGAGGGCGGTGGAGGCCGGTTCTCTGGAAGCTTTCAAGAGAGAGCTAGATAGGGCTCTTAAAGATAGCAGAGTCAGGGGATATAGGGGGAAGGCAGGAACGGGGTACTGATTGGGGATGATCAGCCATGATCACATTGAATGGCGGTGCTGGCTCGAAGGGCCGAATGGCCTACTCCTGTACCTATTGTCTATTGTCTCTGCGATGTGGGAGGAAACTGGAGCACCCAGAGAAAACCCACGAGGTCCCAGGGAGAACACCCTTTCTCATCCACTCCCTGCACACCAAGGGCAATTTACAGAGGGCCGATTAACGTACAAACCCGCAAGCCTATGGGGTTTTGCGCGATGGACACATGGACATGCGTCCAACAGCGGATAGATCTGTGAGGAGGTGGTTCACTCGCTCCGTGTCACAGATTGCCGGGCCACTTACGGAGAAACAAGGAACTGCAGATGCTGTTTTAGGAAAATAATGACCCAGGCCTCCAGTGATCGAACTGCAGTAAATGTTACTTGATGTCTGCCTTGCTAGGTACTTCAACATTCCTCAGACTTTCTATTAAGCTATAGTGGAAAATGCTGACACAGGAACTGCAGATGCTGGTTTACAAAAAAAGGCACAAAGTGCTGGAGTAACAACGGCGGGTTAGGCAGCTTCTCTGGAGAACATGGATAGACAACGTTTCTGGTCAGAAGAAGGGCCCCAACCCAAAACGTCACCTATCCATGTTCTCCACAGATGCTGCCTGACCCGCTGAGTTACTCCAGCACTCTGTGAAACGTCACCTATCCATGTTCTCCACAGATGCTGCCTGACCCGCTGAGTTACTCCAGCACTTTGACCCTTTTACCAGTCTGGGAGCATCTGGGGGAAACCCTCGCAGCCACAAGGGCCACGTGTACATTCCACTCAGACAGCGTCCCAGGTCAGGATTGAACCCGGGTCTCTGGTGCTGTGAGGCAGCAGCTCTACCCGCTGCACCACCGTCACGCCCTAACCTAGTCAATGCCACCAGAATTTCTTAGCCCACGGGTGAAACGTTTGCGCAGGAAGGAACTGCAGATGCTGGTTTAAATCAAAGATAGACACAAAACATTTGTACTGGAGTACTGGAGTACAACCCAACAAAAAGGTGCTGTTCTGTGACGGGTTAATTTACACGGCTGCAAGGTCGAGCAGCCCAGCGCCCACAAATCAACTGCAGGCAGCAGTGCTCAGAGGTGCAGCACGCAAACAGGCCCTTCGGCCCACTGAGTCCGCGCTGACCAGCGATCACCCCGTACACTAACATCATCCCACCACACATACTAGGGACAATTTACAATTTCACCAAAGCCAATTAACCTGCACGTCTGTGGAGTGTGCGAGGAAACCGGAGCTCCCGTAGAAAACCCACGCAGGTCACATAGAAACATAGACAATAGGTGCAGGAGTAGGCCATTCGGCCCTTCGAGCCTGCACCGCCATTCAATATGATCATGGCTGATCATCCAACTCAGTATCCCGTACCTGCCTTCTCTCCATACCACCTGATCCCTTTAGCCACAAGGGCCACATCTAACTCCCTCTTAAATATAGCCAATGAACTGTGGCCTCAACTACCTTCTGTGGCAGAGAGTTCCAGAGATTCACCACTCTCTGTGTGTGGAAAAAGTTCTTCTCATCTCGTCACGGGGAGAACGTGCACACTCCGTGTTGACGAGATCCAACCCGTGTCTCTGGCGCTGTGAGGCGGCAACTCTACCGCTGAAATGGTTGACGAGACCGGTAAAACCACTTATAAACCACGCCAACGGTCTCCAGCGACCCTCACCCCACAAACAACACAATATACACATCTATAGTTGTATGGTCATGATTTTGATCAAAGCGCTTGCAAAATATTAGTATTTATAGCGTTGGGGAACATTCCGATGAAGGTCTTTCTCGGAAGCCGTGCAGACGGAGACACGCCGGCGTTGATCGGTTTCAGGAGAAGGTCGCGGCGAGGATGTCTTGGACCTGTTGCTGGTGAAGAGTTCCGATACCGACAGCAGGCACGGCGAGAGGCGGGCGACTGACCAACCGGAGCTGGAGACAAATCAACACATGGCCAGAGTTAACGGTATTGCACCGAATAGTGAAGACTGATCAATGAGAATCCATTGAGGGAAGGGGCAACGGAGGGGGGGGCAGCTGTGACGGAGGGGGGAGGAGAGACGGTGGTGGTGTCGGCGGTAAGCGAAGGTCCGAAGGTCGGACAGCTGGCTGGGCTGCCGACCGACCGACCGACGTGGCCACTGGCAAGGTGCTGCTGCTGCACTCCACGGGCTGCACTACGTCGGGACGGGTGAGGCGGAGTCTGACCCGACAGTCCTCTCGACCCGACTAGCAGCAGTCAAATACGGGACAAGGGGCAGACCAATTTAGCCCAATATACGGGATGTCCCGGCTAATACGGGACCGTTGGCAAACCCCTCGTGTACAGAGGTACAGTGAAAAGCTTTGTTCTGCATGCTTCCAAACGGATCAAATAACACTAGGTATAAATGCAATTAGGCCAGACTCGAGTACAACAGGTGGAGCAAATGGGAAGTTGCAGGATGGAGAATATAGTCGTCAGCTTTGGAGCGCATCAGTCTTTGCCTTACCTTGAGTCCTAACTGTTTCTCAAATCTGGGAGCAACATAAAACCACGGCCCCATGTTCTGCGGCTCTTCCTGGCTCCATATAAAGTCTGAAAAATAATTTTCTCATTGAATATTCATAATGTTATAGGTTCAGATCCCTCCGGCTCCTTCGTGCAATTATTAGTAAAGCAGAACTCGTGTTATTTAGTTTAGTTTTAGTGATCTTGGAAAGTTGGGAAAAGGGGAAGTACAACGGGATCTGGGGATCCTTGTTCATCAGTCAATGAAAGTAAGCATGCAGGTACAGCAGGCAGTGAAGAAAGCCAAGTTGGCCTTTATAACAAGAGGAGTTGAGTATAGGAGCAAAGAGGTCCTTCTGCAGTTGTACAGGGCCCTAGTGAGACCACACCCGGAGTATTGTGTGCAGTTTTGGTCCGCTAATTTGAGGAAGGACATTCTTGCTATTGAGGGAGCCCAGCGTAGGTTTACAAGGTTAATTCCCGGGATGGCTGGAGGAGGCCGGGCAAGGAGAGGGACGATGGGTCAGGGGGACGGCCGGGATGGAGGCGATGGCTGCAACGGCCCAGTGTGGCCAACCACAGCTGGGACTGGGGAACGGCTCCAAAATGGCAGCTCACGCATGTGGGCACCAGCGGGCGTGGGTGGAAATCCTGGGGGGGGCCGGGGGCTGCCCCCCCCCACATGTTTTGAGAAGTGTGGGACTATCCCCCCCATTGACCTGTGGCCCCCATAACCCCCAGGTCGGCTGGGCTGCTCCACACTCCATAGACGGGCGGGTTTGTAGGTTAATCGCTTCTGTAGATTGTCCCTGGTGTGTGGGGTGGTGCTCGTGAACGCGGTGATTGTTGGTCGGTGTGGACACGCTGGGCCAGAGGACCTGCAGTTCCCATGTCTGGCTGCAACGCCATGATCACGAAAACTAATTGGGAAAAAAAATACGCGTGCTGGCCGGATAATTTTGGGTTTGGGGCCGGATCCGTGTGTGTGTTTCCCCCCCCCAAACCATGTCTTAAAAGCGATTTCCTCCCGCGGTTCTGTGCGTGCTGGCACCAGCCGGGCGTAGTTGTGTTCATGCGTGTATGGGGAGGGTCTGACTGGTCAAAACCTGGTTAATATGTAAAAACCTGACCTCCAGCGTGTTTGAAAATCTCCATTTGCCGCTGCAGCTGTTCCAGTGGGAAGGGGCAAAGTTCCTCGACTCTAATCAACGCCGTGTCCCGCGCCGACTCCAACGTCTCCCTGTGCTTCAGCAGAGCGTAATAGTGTTTGCCGCAACACAGCACCACGCGCCTAACACTGAGCGAAGAACAACGTGATTGACCCAACTGCAGGAACATCGTTCATTGTTAAATCCACACGTGGGCAGCACGGTGGCGCCACGTAGAGTTGCTGCCTCACGGCGCCAGAGACACGGGTTCCACCCCGACTACGGCCGCTGTCTGTACGGAGTTTGCACGTTCTCCCCGTGACCTGCGTGGGTTTTCTCCGGCTGCTCCGGTTTCCTTCCACATTCCAAAGACGTGCAGGTTTATAGGTTAATTGGCTTGGTGTAAATGTAAATTGTCCCCAGCGTGTGACAATAGACAATAAGTGCAGGAGTGGGCCATTCGGCCCTTCGAGCCAGCACCATCATTCAATGTGATCATTCCCAATCAGTACCCCGTTCCTGCCTTCTCCCCATATCCCCTGACTCCGCTATCTTTAAGAGCCCTATCCAGCTCTCTCTTGAAAGCATCCAGAGAACCGGCCTGTGTAGGATAGTGTTAAGGGCCTGTCCCACTTGGGCGTCATTTGCGTGTCATTTACGTGACATCATTTACGCGTCACAACGCACGGCGGCACGTGATGCGTGCTTGGCGTGCTTTACGAGCGCATGGTTCGTGGTGACGTGGGCAGTGACGCATGGTCGCGCGCAGCCCCCCAGGATTTTGAGATTCACAAAATTCTTGTGTGCCATCTGCATGACACGCAAATGACGCCCAAGTGAGACAGGCCCTTTAGTTAGCAATGTTACAAAATTTTGAGATTTTAAAAATCAAGTCTGCAATTTATCCCATCAGATAAAGCATAACAATAAGTTTAATTTGACACCAAATTCACTTTCATATCTCAAGTATTAAAAAAGTTATGGCCATTTTCATACTCGGAAATTAGCATCTTGTTCCCTATTGATTTTCAATGGACATTACAAAAAAGCTGTGATCTTGGATAGTCAAAAGCCCATTTCTTAAGGAAAGATTAACATTTTTAAATAGCCTAAGTGTCCAAAGATTATTCACAAATAATTCACAATATAACATGATTTTTATATCTAATTTACATTAATTTATAGGCCAAATGGAAGGAATTTAGTGTTCAATTGCTGTAAATAAATGCCCATTTAAATCGGCTTTCTAGTGGGTTCATGTGGAACGCGCTGGTTTAGAACGTTCACATCGCGCTGGATTAGTGCCCTCAAATGCCGAGAAAAATACTGCGGGATATAAAAAGCCCAAAATGAACTACTCGCTATAGATAACTTGATATTCAGGGTTATATATATGCCCCATTTAATGTAAAAATAAGGTACATACCTTTAATTGTTTGCTTTATAAAACCCTGGGGCTGCGAGAGGTTGCGGAATGAGACAGTAATTTTAAACTATTATAACTATATTATCGAGGCCTATAAAACTAATAATACCTTTTGCGACCGGGTCTTGCAGCGATTTTTCGTTAATGATTTACTAGGCTGAACATCTGCGATTAGTACAGCCTAGTAAAAATCGCGTTTTAAACCCGCCCCCTCCAAACAGCGCCAAAATCGCGCACATGGCTGTGGGCAGATTCCCAATGGCGATTCAGGTAGGTTTTGTAACATACCTACTTTAGTGTGCGGTGATCGCTGGTCGGCACGGACACGGTGGGTGGGCCGAAGGGCCTATTTCCCCGCTGTGTCTCTAAACTACAACGAGACTATTAGCAGCAAAGTGTGCAAGTAATGAGTGCGGAGATGATAGAGGCAGAAGGCTGGAGTAACTCAGCGGGACGGGCAACATCTATGGAGAGAAGGAATGGGCGACGTTTTGGGTCGACACCCTTCTTCAAACTCAGTCAGTCTATGGCGGTTTTGGGTTGGGGACAATTTCCCGACTTTGACTGTAAATGACATCGACTGTAGGACTCAAAATACTGTCCTTTAAAACCGAGATGAGAAGAACTTTTTTCACACAGAGAGTGGTGAATCTCTGGAACTCTCTGCCACAGAGGGTAGTTGAGGCCAGTTCATTGGCTATATTTAAGAGGGAGTTAGATGTGGCCCTTGTGGCTAAGGGGATCAGGGGGTATGGAGAGAAGGCAGGAACAGGATACTGAGTTGGATGATCAGCCATGATCATATTGAATGGCAGTGCAGACTCGAAGGGCCGAATGGCCTACTCCTGCACCTAATTTCTATGTTTTCTATGTATCTTCCAGAGAATGATTCAATCGATTGGAAAGATAAAGCGTGGAAACAGGCCCTTCGGCCCATCGAGTCCATGCCGACCATCGATCACCCGCTCACACTAGTTCCGTGATATCCCACTTTCTCATCCACTCCCTACACACTAGGGGGCAGTTTACATCCAAACCTGCACGTCTTTGGGATGTGGGAGGAAACCGGAGCACCCGGAGAAAACCCACGCAGGTCACGGGGAGAACGTGCAAACTCCGTACAGACAGCATCCAAGGTCAGGATGGAACCCGGGTCTCTGGCGCTGTGAGGCAGCGGCTCTACCCGCTGCGCCATCGTGCCAGCCTTCCTTGATAACGCTACGACAATTTCTTAGCCCAAGCGGTTAACATTTGTCTCAGAATACAAGCACATGTTCAGTCTCTTCCCTGCTCCCATATACTCGGTGACAACATTTTGTTCATTCTCTGCAATATAAGTTCACGTTAAAATAGCTCGATGAAAGTAAAGGGAAAAAAGCACCAGAGAATCATCAAATAAGCAAAAATGACATGAAGAGCGACTTAAAAATTACAAAAAAGGGTTGTCATATCGGTGATTCTCGAGAAGGTAAACACTAAATGCTGGAGTAACTCAGCGGGTCAGGCAGCATCTGTGGAGAACATGGATAGGTGACGTTTCACAGAGTGCTGGAGTAACTCAGCGGGTCAGGCAGCATCTGAGGAGAGAAGGGATGGGTGACACTTAGTCTCGACCCGAAACGTCACCCGTTCCTTCTCTCCAGAGATGCCGCCTGTCCCGCTGAGTTACTCCAGCATTTTGTGCCTGTCTTCGGTGTACACCAGCATCTGCAGTTCCTTTCCGACACAGGGCAAGATCTTCACACTGTCAGCCGTCTGCCCAATCCATTCACAGCAACGCGTCTGTGTTTCTAAAGAAAATAGACTTGTGATCGTTTTTGGAAAAAGAAAACAACTCACTTTTTTGGATCCACAGAGGAATCGCCCAGGACAGGTTGAAATGTGGTTCCAGGAGCCATCTCGTCTAAACTGGAGACTGCTGCCTTCAGTAGGAAGAGGAGGACAAGATGTCAGACAATAGGAGCAGGAGTAGAGACCATTCGGCCCTTCGAGCCAGCACCGCCATTCAATGTGATCATGGCTGATCATCCCCAATCAGTACCCCGTTCCTGCCTTCTCCCCATATCCCCTGACTCCGCTATCTTGAAGAGCCCTATCTAGCTCTCTCTTGAAAACATCCAGAGAACCGACCTCCACCGCCCTCTGAGGTAGAGAATCTCACAGACTCACAACTCTCTGTGAGAAAAAGTGCTTCCTCGTCTCCGTTCTAAATGGCCGACCCCTTATTCTTAAACTGTGTGGCCCCTGGTTCTGGACTCCCGCAACATCGGGAACATGTTTCCTGCCTCTAGCATGTCCAAACCCTCAATAATCTTAGGTTTACACAAAAAAGCTGGAGAAACTCAGCGGGTGCAGCAGCATCTATGGAGCGAAGGAAATAGGCAACGTTTCGGGCCGAAACCCTTCTTCAGACGGGTTTCGGCCCGAAACTTTGCCTATTTCCTTCGCTCCATAGATGCTGCTGCACCCGCTGAGTTTCTCCAGCTTTTTTGTGTAACCTTTGATTCTCCAGCATCTGCAGTTCCCTCTTAAACCCTCAATAATCTTATATGTTTCAATAAGATCCCCTCTCATCCTTCTAAACTCCAGAGTGTACAAGCCCAAAGTCTAGTGTATTTCAGGAGCATTTTGTTGTCTCAAATGCATTTTGTTGTCTCTGTACTGTACACTGACAATGACAATTAAAATTGAATCTGAATCTGAGCCGATTCTAAAGGGCTGGAAGGTTGTTGAAACATCCAGAGAACCGGCCTCCACCGCCCTCTATGAGGCAGAGAATTCCACCGACTCGCCGCTCTCTGTGGGGAAAAAGTGTTTTTCCCCGTCTCCGTTCTACTCACCGGGAGACGGAGCAGCTGTTTAGGAGCGGCCACGACGAGGGGCTTGCGAAAGTCCCGGACCATCTGGCGGCGCAGGAGGTGGAAGTATTGGGAGGGCGATGTCGGGTGCACCACGAACATGTTGACATTGTCACCGTCCACACCTTCCTCCTTGCTGTCACACAACTGCAGAACGAAGGAGTTCATCGCTCAGTCAGTCACATAGAAACATAGACAATAGGTGCAGGAGTAGAGGCCATTCGGCCCTTCGAGCCTGCACCGTTCGCCATTCAATGTGATCATGGCTGATCATACAACTGATCGTGGATGGGTGACGTTTCACAGAGTGCTGGAGTAACTCAGCGGGTCAGGCAGCATCTATGGAGCTAAGGAAATAGGCAACGTTGCCTATTTCCAGAAGGATTTCGGTCCCGAAACGTTGCCTATTTCCTTCGCTCCATAGATGCTGCTGCACCATAACTCAGCGGGTCAGGCAGCATCTGTGGAGAACATGGATAGGTGACGTTTCACAGAGTGCTGGAGTAACTCAGCGGGTCAGGCAGCATCTATGGAGAACATGGAAAGGTGACGGTTGACAGATTGCTGGAGTAACTCAGCGGGGCAAGCAGCACCTGTGGAGAACATGGATAGGTGACGCTCGAGTTGAGATGGACGGGGCAGGATTACCTGCAGGAAAAGTTCGATGCGAGACGAGGAATGATCCGGGCCGGCTCCATCGTGTCCGTGGGGTAAGAGAATAACCAATGCGCTCTGCAGCAGCCACTTGGCCTCACCTATAACAGTAAAGGCACTGCATTTAGGCACTGACAAAAAGACCACTATTAGGCTTGTTATCTTGCAATACTCAGACCCTCTCCCATCGGGCAAGAGGTACAGAAGTGTGAAAATGAACGCACACACACCTCCAGATTCAGGGACAGTTTCTTCCCGGCTGGGGTCAGGCAAACCAAACCGCTCTGCCACAGCCACTTGGCCTCACCTGAACAGTAAAGGCACCTCATTGGAGACCCTCGGACTATCCTTGATCGGACTTTACCTTGCACTAAACGTTATTCCCTTTATCCCAT